>NC_034413.1:49235703-49236892 GCF_002078875.1 Numida meleagris | reverse complement strand
AGCCTACACTGTCTTTGTAAGAGCTGATCAGAGCCTGATGTGTGGAGTCCAACTGTACTTGAATGTCTGTAGTGTGTTGCTTCAGCTGTTTCTTCAGCTGCAGTACTTTTTTATGAAATTAACATTTTATTTAACAGTTACTCTTTCTTCCTGTTTGTTACTTTTATTCTTTACATCTTTCTAATTTTCAGTTTTCCACAGTTTCTATCTTCTTTGCATATCTCACTATCTACAGAACTGTTCACTTCCTCCCCACTCTTTTGGCTCATATTAATGGCCTTTCAAGTGCTAATTGTATAATCAGCAAATACATTCAATGTTTGGCTAATAAACCCACCACCAGTTTACTAGCGTTATCCACTCACTTTTAAAGAGGTGGGGAACTGATACTGTTGCATTCCGAAATGAATAAATATAAATAAAAAATTTAAGGGTGATTCATTATGTGTTTTAAATTGAAGATGTATGTGCCAGGTGTTCTTCAGAACAGCATGCTATTCTCTTTAAACTAAGAATTTTGTAAATCTTAATTTCCAAAGTTTATAGAAAGGTCAGAAAGTTGTCAATATTTTTAAAGGACCTAGACTTAACTTTTATGACTCATTTTTAACATCACCACATTGCACTTCATATTGTTTAAATATATATCTCAGATTATGATTCATAAAGCTAGCTCAGTTTAAGTCCAGGAGAGTCTGATATTTATTTCTATGATGATACTCTAACTTTAACACATACCTTTGCCTGGTGATAATTCCTGTTTTTTGGGTTCACCAACAGGCTCTTTTTCTTGTGCGACAGCTTTCTTGGGCACCTTAAGCACTTGAAAGATATTATTTCCACTGAATGTTATAGTTTTGAAAAATACAAGAGTCAGAAATCTGATGACAAAGTCAAAGAGTTTAGATATTTCTAATACTGTAGCATTCCTCAAGGGGCTATTAGTTAGTTACATATGCAGTTTTAGGCACAGAGGGGCTGAGGGTGGAGACACAAAACATCACAAAAAAGGGAAGCAACAAATAAAATAATTAATCAAGACACTAAGATAAAAAGCAGATCTCCCCTGAAAAATACCTTTAGATACAGGAGCTTCTGGTTTCTTGGGCACTGGCACAGGCTTCTTGGGCACTGGCACAGGCTTCTTGGGAACAACCACTGGAACCTCTTCTTTTGGCTCCTCCTCCTC